>NC_141104.1:35311388-35318888 GCF_041138505.1 Cibotium barometz | reverse complement strand
ATGGGTGGCAGCGTACGTGGAAAAGAAATACATAAGAAATGTATTTCTTTTATTTGGGAATTTTCTAGATAGCATGGAAGGGAAATGCGAGCGCAGCCTTTGTAATTGGAAATTCCCGCATGAATAGCTGAAAAAGGTGGTGGGGGGCGCCGAGTTCTCCACGGGAAAAAGAGAAAAAAACCAGAGGCGGACGGCGGCGAGTTCAAAGAGGAAAAAAAATCTCTGCAAAAAAGAGGAACAGCGTCCAATCAACCAGAGTTTTTATTTTCGAGAATACATACACGGTTTGTGCCTTGTAGGTGCTAGAAATAAAGAGGAAATTGAGCACTTTATGAAGAGAGGATCTCGACAAAACCCATGTTTTCTCTGTTTCTTGGGCTGCGCTGAAGCGAGTATCGTTCCCGTGTATTCTGCATCGCGTGGCCAGCTCTGCGACTTATAAGTTAAGCAAAAATAAATCAAGTGAAAACTCACTTGTAATGTTCATATAAGCTTCTTTTTTTTACTTTCCCTTTTGATTTAGAAAAAGGCGAAACTCATAAATCCTAAAAGGGATTTGGAAATGAATGAAAAAGCTTGGGGAGATCAAATTAATGGTATTTGGAACTTGATGTTTTGCGGGAAAAAGGAATCCAATGCACATTTAATCACGGGAAGTTGGCCTTGTTTCTGCTTGATTGAGTTTTGGAAATTATGAGCATGAAATAGCTATGCCATATGCTATCTTTTGCTTGTGAAATGTTAGAATATTAAGGCAGGTTTTCAGGTGATTAAGAGCATCTTGATATGATGGTTTTGATGGCACTGGTGGATGTAAAGGATGTAACTGGTCACATGTATGCTGGAAAAATTTGAAGGCTTTGTTATGCCTACATGTGATTAGCTGGAAAGTTTTGGGAAAAAGAAGCCAGTGATTCTATGCTTGGAAAGGGATAAGCAATTGGAACACGAATTCAAGAATGGATTTGTCCTATGCTTTTTGGGAAATTTTGAATGTGAGATTCCTTGTTAGGTTTGACACCAACTCTCACAGCTAGAAGTCTCGTACTTTCCTGGCTATCCCGCACACGTCACGACAGCTTTTTGGTGAACCCGACGTGAAACTGCTGGGGTGAGAGTGTGGTGAAATATACAGGGAAGCTATGGCTGAGAATTCTGAGGGTCAGGGGGTTCATTTTGACCCCGGAGTTATGCAGATGTTTCAGATGTTTACCATGTACATGCAACAACAACAAGCTGCTGAAAGAGGACAAATTTCCACGACCAAAGCATTACAATCAATTGTGAAAAAGATGGATCAATTTGATGGGAAGGACATTACAAAGTACCTGCGCAATTATATAAAGGAGATGGAGCTAAACAGGGTGACTGAGGAGGACATGGTTCGAAGTTTCGAGCTGGTATGTGTTCCTGAAATAAGAGAGCGCATAAAAGGATTGCAGACAGCACAGGGTGGCAGAAATTGGGAAGAGTTCAAGCTTGCTTTAAAGGATGAATATTTTATGGAGGATTCTGAGCGAGTGACTAAACGAACTTTCTTGGAATGGGTCACAAAATCTAAGATGGGAATTTCTGCCACAGAATTGCTAAGAGAGTTTGAGAAGCGTTATGCCCAGTTGTCAAGGATAGAGCGTGCAACTTTGGACAGAGAAAAAAACAGAGCTCTTCTTACAAGCAGCTGGGAAAGATCTCCAGGAGAAATTGGAAATCCTCCTTGAGGATAAGGATACAGAGCAGGGATTAAAGAGTGATTGGAATGATGTTGAGGATGCAGTCACTATGTTAGCAAAGCGGCAGCGGAGGAGGGATAAAATGGTGATGGGCTCTGCACCCCCCATAGCTGCTGTTACCCCTGAGAATCTACCCAAACCAGCTGCTACAATTCCCAAGGTAGATGGGCCAATGGATGAGCTTATCAAGGGTATGCGTGACTTAAAATTGAAGATGTCCAGGATTGAAGAAAAAGGTTTACCATTGGGGCAGGCTTCTATGCAAAGGCCTCAAAGCAAAGAAGGGTTTACATATAGATGCATATGGTGTGATGACCCAGAGCATGCAAAGAAAGATTGTGCTAGCTATAAAGAAGCTCTTAAAAATCAACTTGTGTTTTTCAAAGATGGGAAAATCCATCTTACAGAGACTGGTCTTCCATTGAGTACAAACTTTGGGAAAGGAGGGATGAAAAAGCTGGTAGAGGATATGGCTGCTAGTCATGCCATTTCTATGGTTGAGGCAGCAACCTATGGATTAAAGGTTGGTCAATTAAAGCAAGGATTTGAGAATGATGAGGATTATGAGAATGAGGATTTTTGGCCATCAACAATGGAATTAATTGCGTCAAAGAAAGTGTCAAAGCAAGCTTTGCATGAGGCAGGTGATTGTATACGTCTTGAGACTGGCTGGGAGGAGCCTGTGGATTCTTTATCCATTCATGCCTATATTGCCAAATGCCAAAATAATGAGGCACAGGTAGAGGAGAAGCATAAAAGGGAAAATGAGGAAGGAGGGCCATCAAAAAGAGTTACACGTGGAAGTGAAAAGAAGGATCCTGGTTCATCACATATGCCTCCACAGCATAGCAGACCTCCATAGGATGTTTCAATGGAAGAAGTGCCAGCAAAAATGAAGGAGAAGGGTAAAGGGAAAAGTCCACTCTACAAGCTTCAATCTGATATTGAAGTTGCAACAGATCTCAAAAAGGTACTTGAAGAAAGGATTCTAAACAGCAGGGTGGAATTCACACTAGGGGAAGTCTTGGGAATTGCAAAGAAAGAATTTCATGATGAGATAATTGATATTATACGAAGAAAAAGGCAGTCCATAATTGAATCTATTCCATCACAAGGGGAGGCAAGCACTTCCAAGACTCATGGAGTACAGGTACAGAAAAAGGAAGAGAGAGAAAATGTGGTGGAATGTAATCACTCTGCTGATGGGGCACGACAAGTGGAGTACAGGGGAGGCAAGCACTTCCAAGACTCATGGAGTACAGGGGAGGCAAGCACTTCCCAGACTCATGGAGTACAGGTACAGAAAAAGGAAGAGAGAGAAAATGTGGTGGAATGTAATCACTCTGCTGATGGGGCACGACAAGTGCGCTTTGTGGAAGAGGATGATGAAAAAGAAGTTCTTACAAAGAGTCATTACTCCAGGAGCCATTGGGCAAGAGCAACCCCACTGAAACCCTTGTCAAGATAGGTGATTTGGAAGAGCCATATGTCGCTCTAATTGATCATGGGTCTGAAATAAATCTTATGGCTAAAAATCTCTACAACAAATGTAAGTGGCCAATGGATGTGGATCATGGGTGGATGATTAAAGCAGCTAATAACTCATCTGGAGAGCTTTATGCAGCATGTCCAAATGTAAGGGTAACTATAGGGGATGTGAAGGATGATCAGAATTTTTTTGTTCAGGAGATGTCATCGTATCCCCTTATCCTTGGGCAACCCTACATTACAGCTGTAAGGATGGAAACAAAAGTTTTGGATGATGGTTCAGCATATGCAAGAATAAGGAGTAAAGATGGCAAAAAAGCTGTTCAGTTTTTGACAGTATGCATTAATCATGAAAGGAATCGTGAGTCTCTTCGGGCACAGTCACTCCCAAAGATAAACAGAGAGTTCATGAATTACAGGGAGATGAGGGATTTTGGCCAGGTGCCATTGTAAAGCGGGATTCCAATGGTACAAGGGGAAATGAGTTCTCGCAGGACTCAATCAATGTAAATAGCTTTTCAGCAAATTTTCAGGGATTCTCCAGCTATGGGTCACTGGTTTTTGTAAAAAGCAAGGATTTGAAGCGTGGCATGCAAAAACATATACAAAATGAACAAAAAAGTTTTGAGCAGTGTGGTCTTTTGGAGAAGAATGAGTTTATTTCAGGGGTGCTTGATGAGGTGTCATTTGTAGATACTATGGATGTGCTTTTTGATATGGGAAGAGCATGCTTACAGGGTGGAAATGAAATGATAAAGGTGTCATCCGTGGAGATGTATGATATAATCCAGGAATTTGAGGGGGTGGAATGTAAAAACATGAATTGTGAGATGGATGCTCATGTTGATACAAAGTATAAAACGGTTGCAAAGAAGGTGAAACCAGTTGCCTTGCCCTTGCCACCAGGAAGCAAGGAGAAGATAGATGAAGCTTCTATGCAACCAAATCTTAGAGATCCGAAGAAAATTGGGCATAAATTTACTCAAGAAACTCTAAAAGAGCTGAAGATTGGTGAGAAGGATTTTTTGTTGCCAGTTGAAAGGGAATGCTTTGAGGAGATGCTTGTAAAACATGGGAAAGCCTTTGCTTTTCAGCCGCATGAGATAGGCTGTGTTGATCCAAGTGTAACAGTACCAATGGTGATCTTTACTGTTCCACATGTGCCCTGGAACCTGCGGCGGCCAATTCCAGTACCAAAGGCTCTCTTGCCAAAGTTGATGGAATTACTAAAAGAAAAGATCAAGATGGGAATCTTAGAGCCATCATGTGCCCCATATTCCAACAGATGGTTTACTGTACCAAAGAAAAATGGGACATTGCGCTTTATTCAAGACATGCAACCTGTAAACAAAGTCACAATCAGGAATGTGGGAGCAGGTCCAATTGTGGATGAGTTTGCAGAAGCATTTGCAGGGAAAGCTATATACTCTATGGGTGATCTGTATTCGGGATATGATCAGTTCCAGCTGGATATACAAAGCAGGGACTTGACCACAATGAGAACTCCTTTGGGATTAGTAAGGATGTGTACCTTACCACAGGGAGCCACTAACTCAGTGGCACATATGATGAATGGAATGAATAAAGTCTTACGAGACTTCATACCACAAAAAACTATGCCATTTCTGGATGATGTGCCAATAAAGGGCTGTGATGAGAAAGACAAAGATGGGGATTTGGATTCAAAAGGGTGCCGCAAGTTTGTGGCAAATCATATAAAGGATTGTGACATGATTCTATCCAGGCTTGAAGAAGTGAATCTTACTTTATCTAGGCTGAAATCAGTGTTTGGAGTTGGTGAAGTGCTAATAGTGGGACATCTTTGTAGTATTAGTGGACGTCGACCTTGTCCAGCCAAAATAGATGCAATACAAAGAATGAAAGAGACATGCATTAATGTTACAGAGCTGAGGAGATTTCTTGGAGCATGTGTCTTTTATGTTATTTGGATCCCACATTATGCACATGTAGCAGATCCTCTTTATCAACTTTTGAGGAAAAATCAAAAATTTTTGTGGAGTGCAGTACATATTAAAGCTATGCGGAAGCTGAAATATTTGCTCCAATCATCACCCATTTTGAGAAAGGCAGATTATGAGTGTGGCAGGCTTGTGATTGTTACAGTTGATACTAGTCCTACTGGGATAGGATGGGCAGTAGGGCAAGATGATGAGGATGATCATAGATATGTAATTAGATTTGGAGCAAAGGTATTAAGCTTTCGGCAACGAAAGTATCCACAGATCAAGAGAGAATTATGGGGGATAGTCACTGCTCTAAAATGTGAAAAAGAATATCTTATTGGGGCATCTGTACTTGTGGAAACTGATTGCTTGCCACTTCTTGGGATGATAGCAAGTTGTACCACTCCAGATATTGCTATGCTTAGGTGGATTGCTTATATCAAGTCACTAAATCCTGAGTTTGAGCATATTGCGGGAAAAGATAATCCAGTTGCAGATATGCTATCAAGAGCCAGGTATGAAGATGAGAAAGAGATGATTAGTGACATTGATGATGTGGGTACAAAGTTCTATACTACAGCATATGCAAAAGGGGATCATATTTGCCTATCAAATGCACTTGAGTCTTTTATTGAGGAAATATATGAAGGAGATTGGTTGCTTATTGGTCAATATTTGAGTACTCTGACAAGGCAAGAAAATTGGTCTGACTCAGAATTTAAGAGGATCCGCAGAAAAGCATATGGTTATTTCCTAAAGGATGGGTATCTCTGGAAGCATCCTAAGCAGAGGAATGCTATGCCACAGAGAGTCATATGTGATAAAGAGACTCAAAGAAAGCTTGTGAAAGAATTCCATGAGAGTCTCTGGGCTGGGCATAGAAGTGTGTGGGCCACCTTTACCAAAATAAAGGAAAAATATTGGTGGAGAGGAATGTACAAGGATATTTCCCAATATGTGGAAACATGCATAGTATGCCAAATGTACTCAAATGTGCGGCATCGTGATGGCTTGCAACCAACCTACCCACCTGCCATGCACTACAAATGGGTAGTGGATCTAGTTACAATGCCTTTGGGAATTTGGCAGATGCGGTATATAGCACTTGCAAGAGAAGATTTGACAAATCAGGTAGAAGGGCGTGCTCTTAGAACAAAGAGTACGGAAACAGTATGCAAATTTCTCTTGGAAGATGTGATCTGCCGATATGGTTGTGTTGGGAAAATAACAGCTGATAGGGGTGAGCTAGATGTTGAAGAAGCAAGGGAATTCTTCTCTAGAATTGGTATCAAACTGTCCCTAACATGTGCTTACAATCCTGAGGGCAATGGAAAAAGTGAGCGAGGGCATCCTCCAATCATTAAAGCTTTGGCTAAGGCATGCAGAGAAAGAATGCGAGAGTGGCCAAAGCTGCTACCATATGCCTTGTGGGCTGACCGTACAACTCATAGCTCAGTGAGACAGGATACATGCCTGCAGAATTGATGTATGGTCAGAAGCCAGTGATGCCAGTTGAAGAAGTAGTTCTAACTTGGAATGTATTGCCCTGGGTCGAAGGATTGAGCAGAGATGACCTCCTTGCATTGCGAATAAGACAGTTGGAGAGGAGGCCTGGAGATATAGAGCTTGCTAAAGTCCGCTTGAAAGATGCAAGGTTGAAAAATAAAGAAAGATTTGATAGTAGACACAGACTCCAGCCAAAACCTATTGAAGAAGGTGATTGGGTTCTAATGTATGACAGTAGCCTTGACAACCAATTCACTGTTCAAATAAAATTTGCAAAAAGATGGTTTGGCCCTTACATTGTCAAGCATGTGCATGGAAATGCCACGTATACTCTGTGTGAGCTTGATGGAACAGAAATAAAGAATCTTGTGGCTGGCAAAAGAATTAAGATATTTAAAAGAAGACATGATAATGATCCTTTTGATTCACAAGAGATTCAGGATGAGAGGCTTGACAGTGGTAGTATGGATATGGTTGAAGAGAAAGAGGATGATCTTCCTAGAACTGCAGAACAAGAAGACGACATCCAGTTATATGTGGACCTTGATGATGATTTGGCACATACCAGAGGATGTGCAGGTTTAGAGGGGGTGGATGTCGTGCCATGGCACGTCTATGATGTGAAACCGTGCATGTGAGGCCATCAAATACACATCCAGATGCATGAGGTTATGTGCCATGACGAGTCATTATATGATGCCATGTACATATGTTCATATTGTAAATGAGGTTCAATAAGACAATGAGCCAGATCTAGGAGTTTCTGTATATGAGTGTGGAGGGTGATGGTTCTGCTGTTACTCAGAGCCCAT